>NC_057781.1:4263741-4266880 GCF_014825855.1 Bombus pyrosoma | reverse complement strand
CCTTGACCGCGGCTACGTTGGCGACTGGTTGTCGCCTCGATCCCAAGCTCATTGTCACGGATCCCAAATAAGTACACTCAGGTTGAATGATAATTGTTTAATTACGGCTACGGTAGAATCTAAATTGCAATATTACGGGATTTTCCCAAGGTTCCCAAGGAAGGCTCCGGTGTTCTTTCATCTCCGACATATATATATAATAAATAAAGAAGTATAAGAATTATGTATTTTAATAAAAATTATTATGAATGTCCGTTCCGGCGAAAATACGAGTGTGATTATTTTTATCCTAATTGCAAGATGTAAGCACGCAAGACGTGTTTCATGTTCCTTACTATCGCATACACACTCGAACCTATTCCGAGTACAGCCGAAGAATGACGATCGGTCTGTTCGGGCTATTCCTCACCGTTGCGTCACCAATGAATGTGTAACGTATTCATTCTAAATATTTTGGTGTTTTCTTTTATCGCTTGGAGACTTAAGATAGTAAATAGTGCCATTTCGACTAAATCATATTCTTTATCAAATGATTCAAACAAATCTAAATTGGTTCAGTAGCTCTTAAGTTATAAGCGACAGACATAAAAATATTTTGCGTTTTATGTGTATGTACGTATATGTATATAAAGCAATATATCCTAAGTAATATTAAGCATAAGTAGATGTTTATATGTATATATTAAAATATTATAATAATAATGAATAATGAAACGATATTGTAATAATAATATTGTAATAATAACAAATAAATTAAAAAAGGTTCTAGAGGTGTAGTTTATACATTAGCCGTTAGTCATAATGCTGCGATCAATTTGCTAGATTTTTACATTAGTGCCACCAGATGTTGAAAGTAAAAGATATAAATTAAACTACTTTTCATAAAATTTTCCAACGTATTTAAAATAAAGATGCAGTATTTCATATAGTACAAAAGAATGTTGTTTAAATAAAGTTAGATTTACGTAATATAGAGTTCATAGATATTTTTAATTTTACTTTAGAACTAAACATAACATTAATCTCAATCTAGGAAAAATTTCAAAAAACCTCGTCATTTTTATTTCACGAATCGCCCACTAGAGTTATTAAATCTAAGCCTAACCCAAACCATTTCTCAACAACATAATTTAAGTTGGATTATAGTAGCAGTATTAATCCGGTTGCTGTGAGGCGGCTGAATTAATAGAACTGTTAATTCAACTCAGCTTGAAAACTGAGACCGAGCGGTGGGATATTTTTGCGTAGAATTCGAAAACTAAAGACGACCGCCGGTTATATGTACAGATAACAGTTGTTGAAAATGTCGAGCCATATGACATATTTCAAAATCATCGAAATCGGAAAAAATGCTCTTGATTGACAACTTTATCATTTAGCTTTAGGGGAATCGCATAATGGAAAAGATGAAGTTTCCTGGAGTTTTTGTTAAACTAAAGGTAGGTTTAGTCCTAAGGTAAAATTAAAAATATTTATAAAAAGCCCTTTTTGATATATTAAAGTTTGAAAAACTAACCAAATTGCTCACTATTACTGTAGACCTCTGGTGGCAGAGTGAGGAAAGTTTCCACAGGATTTTTTCGAAGTCGATATTACAGAACGTCTGACACAAGATCCCATATAATGTCGTATCATCAAGTCTATTTTATACATATTCAACGTTAATATGTTTACAATTATACCGTATAAGTAAATATGCTTATAAAAGTTTATAAGTGTGCTTATCAAATTTAATGTCAATACTAATCCTAAATCAGTTTTACTCTATTTATCATTTTCTTTTGACATTTCCTTCAACATAAAATTCGATAAAATTACAATCACAGATGAGCGAAAAGGAAACAAGTAATATAAATACTTTGACATATGTATTTAGCTATTTCTCTGTAATATTTGATATAAACAATAATATTATGTATGATACAGAAATATGTTTTGTAACATGTCTTATTATCTCCATGTAATCTTATTTTGCAGATCAGAACCGTTCTATGCAAAAGGTTTTATTAGGTCATGACCCTGGATGGAACGATCCTCCGAAATGGATATATTGTACTGGACAAAGTTCTGTAACACCTACTAAGCGAGTACTGAACAAGAGGGTAGCATTTCCAATGGGATCTATACAAGCTGTAGATAAACAATCTTCTGTAAACAAGCCATTAAACATGCCACCACATGTACAGGGTAGGACTGATCAATTAACAGCACCACATCCTCCATTGTTATGTCCTTCAAATAAAAATATAGAAGGAAACAATATAGAGATTGATAAAGAGGAGGCATTAAACAACGTCTTGAAAAATTTAGAAACAGTAATTAGTGAGCATATATTGGAAAATGGTAGAACTAAGGAGGTAAAGAAGAGATTAGATATATTGAAGGCTGTATGGCTTGAAGATAAATTAAATAATGTGATATACAAGAATGTTTTAGATTTGTCTACAGGTTAGCTTTATGACTAATTATTTCTTAAATACATTATTTTTTCTGGAGGTAGAAGAATAATGGAAAATTTGTTTCCAGCTTTACGAGAAGGGAACATTAAAAAAGCTGATGAGATACATGTTTCATTAATGATGCAACATGCTAGTCTGTGTAGTGCATGGATGCCTGGGATCAGGCATATTATTTTAGAATTGGAAACCAAAATGAAAAATTCAAATGTAACACAATCTCAAAGCCCTGAATTACATTTATTATCTACTGAAGAAAATAAGTAAATGACGACACCTTGGGTATATCATATTTGCATGCAGTAATTGTTTTGCGATAGTTATTGACATTATCTTTTCGCTTATAAGTTTATATATTAATTGATGTTATTAAAAAGTACACACCAAAAAGAAACTATTGATATTATGAATGTAACAAATTTTATTACAATAAAACAAATCCCATGAAACTTATATAATGTGTATTGTACTTCTGATATCTGTCGATAACGTGGAAGTTTGTTGTAAGACGAACTCAACGTATTTTACAATGCTTGACATCAAAATGGCAAAAAATCAATATTGCGATCTTATTTTTAAATGCGTACATTCAATGAATGTATGTATATATTGAAAATATGACTCATCATCTTCAATTTCACCCTTCTGTCAGATGGTAAATGAAACATAAGATATTATATTAT
>NC_057781.1:4260291-4263000 GCF_014825855.1 Bombus pyrosoma | reverse complement strand
TCGATCGAGATCTGGTCTTTTTTTTTACCGCGGATTCAACTAAATTGTCATCGTTGTTATACATCGTTTGAAATGATCTTTTATATTAATTTAATGATCGGCACATATCGTGCTTAAAAGAAATTCATTATAAATTTATTACATTCACATGTATCTGTAGGATGGAATCTTTTCAATGCTTTTATAATATCTCATAAACCATTTTTCAACAACCCACGTTGGGTTGGGTTATAGTAGCAGTATTAATCCGGCTGTCGTGAGGCGGCTGAATTAGCTTGAAAACTGAGGCCGGGCGGTGGGATATTTTTGCGTAGAATTCGAAAACTAAAGACGACCGCCGGTTATATGTACAGATAACAGTTGTTGAAAATGTCGAGCCATATGACATATTTCAAAATCATCGAAATCGGAAAAAATGCTCTTGATTGACAACTTTATCATTTAGCTTTAGGGGAATCGCATAATGGAAAAGATGAAGTTTCCTGGAGTTTTTGTTAAACTAAAGGTAGGTTTAGTCCTAAGGTAAAATTAAAAATATTTATAATGCTTTGCGACATTTCCTTCGTGACAATTTACTCATGTAAAAAGCCCTTTTTGATATATTAAAGTTTGAAAAACTAACCAAATTGCTCACTATTACTGTAGACCTCTGGTGGCAGAGTGAGGAAAGTTTCCACAGGATTTTTTCGAAGTCGATATTACAGAACGTCTGACACAAGATCCCATATAATGTCGTATCATCAAGTCTATTTTATACTTATTCAACGTTAATATGTTTACAATTATACCGTATAAGTAAATATGCTTATAACAGCTTATAAGTGTGCTTATCAAATTTAATATCAATACTAATCTTAAATCAGTTTTACTTTACATATCATTTTCTTTTGACATTTCCTTCAACATAAAATTTGATAAGATTGCAATCAAAGATGAGCGAAAAGAAAACAAGTAATATAAGCAGTTCGGCAAATGTATTTAGCTAGTTCTCTGTAATACTTAATATAATAATAATAATGTTTATGATACAGAAATACATTTAGTAACATGCCTCATTATCTTTATGTAATTTTATTTTGTAGATCATAAACGTTCTATGCGAAAGGTTTTATTAGGTCATGACCCTGGATGGAATGATTCTCCAAAATGGATATATTTTACTGGACAAAGTTCCATAACGCCTACCAAGCGAGTACTGAACAAGACGGTAGCATTTCCAATGGAATCTATACAAGCTATAGATAAAGAATCTTCTGTAAATAAGCCATTAAAAATGCCACCACATATACAGGGTTGGATTGATCTATTAATAGCACCACATCCTCCATTGTTATGTCCTTCAAACAAAAATATAGAAGGCAACAATATAGAGGTTGATAAAGAGAAGACATTAAACAAACTTTTGAAGGAAACAAGTAATATAAATACCTTGACATATGTATTTAGCTATTTCTGTGTAATATTTAATATAAACAATAATATTATGTATGATACAGAAATATGTTTTGTAACATGTCTTATTATCTCCATGTAATCTTATTTTACAGATCAGAAACGTTCTACGCGGAAGGTTTCATTTGGTCATGACACCAGATGGAATGATTCTCCAAAATGGATATATTATACTGGACAAAGTTCTATAACGCCTACTAAGCGAGTACTGAACAAGACGGTAGCACTTCCAATGGCATCTATACAAGCTGTAGATAAAGAATGTTCTGTAAACAAGCAATTAAAGATGCCACCACATATACAGGGTTGGATTGATTTATTAATAGCACCACAGCCTCCATTGTTATGTCCTTCAAATAAAGATATAGAAGGGAACAATATAGAGATTGATAAGGAGGAGACATTAAACAATGTTTTGAAAAATTTGGAAACTGTAATAAGTGAGCATATATTGGAAAATGATAGAATTAAGGAGGTAAAGAAGAGATTAGATATATTGAAGGATGTATGGCTTGAAGATAAATTAAATAATGTGATATACAAGAATGTTTTAGATTTGTCTACAGGTTAGTTTTGTAACTAATTATTTCTTAAATACATTATTTTTTCTGGAGGTAGAAGAATAATGGAAAATTTGTTTCCAGCTTTACGAGAAGGGAACATTAAAAAAGCTGATGAGATACATGTTTCATTAATGATGCAACATGCTAGTCTGTGTAGTGCATGGATGCCTGGGATTAGGCATATTATTTTAGAATTGGAAACCAAAATGAAAAATTCAAATGTAACACAATCTCAAAGCTCTGAATTACTTTTATTATCTACTGGAGAAAATAAGTAAATGACGATTCCTTGGGTATATAATATTTGCGTGCAGCAACTATTTTGCGATAGTTATTGACATTATCTTTTCGCTTATAAGTTTATATATTAATTGATGTTATTAAAAAGTACACACCAAAAAGAAACTATTGATATTATGAATGTAACAAATTTTATTACAATAAAACAAATCCCATGAAACTTATATAATGTGTATCGTACTTCTGACATCTATTGATAACGTGGAAGTTTGTTGTAAGACGAACTCAACGTATTTTACAATGCTTGACATCAAAATGGCAAAAAATCAATATTGCGATCTTATTTTTAAATGCGTACATTCAATGAATGTATGTATATATTGAAAATATGACTCATCATCTTCAATTTCACCCTTCTGTCAGATGGTAAATGAAACATAAGATATTATATTAT